>NC_086444.1:374546939-374549439 GCF_028390025.1 Pseudophryne corroboree | reverse complement strand
GCCTAGAGAAGTGGAACCTAGATGGTATTTGGTAACGGGGGCACACTGCCTCAATAAATTGTCTAGTTCCCTGTGAACTAACGGCGGATACCGGACGCACGTCTAACACCAACATAGTTGTCAAGGACTCAGTTATCCGCTTTGCAGTAGGATGACTGCTGTGATATTTCATCTTCCTCGCAAAGGACTGTTGAACAGTCAATTGCTTACTGGAAGTAGTACAAGTGGGCTTACGACTTCCCCTCTGGGATGACCATCGACTCCCAGCGGCAACAACAGCAGCGCCAGCAGCAGTAGGCGTTACACGCAAGGATGCATCGGAGGAATCCCAGGCAGGAGAGGACTCGTCAGACTTGCCAGTGACATGGCCTGCAGGACTATTGGCATTCCTGGGGAAGGAGGAAATTGACACTGAGGGAGTTGGTGGGGTGGTTTGCGTGAGCTTGGTTACAAGAGGAAGGGATTTACTGGTCAGTGGACTGCTTCCGCTGTCACCCAAAGTTTTTGAACTTGTCACTGACTTATTATGAATGCGCTGCAGGTGACGTATAAGGGAGGATGTTCCGAGGTGGTTAACGTCCTTACCCCTACTTATTACAGCTTGACAAAGGGAACACACGGCTTGACACCTGTTGTCCGCATTTCTGGTGAAATACCTCCACACCGAAGAGCTGATTTTTTTGGTATTTTCACCTGGCATGTCAACGGCCATATTCCTCCCACGGACAACAGGTGTCTCCCCGGGTGCCTGACTTAAACAAACCACCTCACCATCAGAATCCTCCTGGTCAATTTCCTCCCCAGCGCCAGCAACACCCATATCCTCCTCATCCTGGTGTACTTCAACACTGACATCTTCAATCTGACTATCAGGAACTGGACTGCGGGTGCTCCTTCCAGCACTTGCAGGGGGCGTGCAAATGGTGGAAGGCGCATGCTCTTCACGTCCAGTGTTGGGAAGGTCAGGCATCGCAACCGACACAATTGGACTCTTCTTGTGGATTTGGGATTTCAAAGAACGCACAGTTCTTTGCGGTGCTTTTGCCAGCTTGAGTCTTTTCAGTTTTCTAGCGAGAGGCTGAGTGCTTCCATCCTCATGTGAAGCTGAACCACTAGCCATGAACATAGGCCAGGGCCTCAGCCGTTCCTTGCCACTCCGTGTGGTAAATGGCATATTGGCAAGTTTACGCTTCTCCTCCGACAATTTTATTTTAGGTTTTGGAGTCCTTTTTTTTCTGATATTTGGTGTTTTGGATTTGACATGCTCTGTACTATGACATTGGGCATCGGCCTTGGCAGACGACGTTGCTGGCATTTCATCGTCTCGGCCATGACTAGTGGCAGCAGCTTCAGCACGAGGTGGAAGTGGATCTTGATCTTTCCCTAATTTTGGAACCTCAACTTTTTTGTTCTCCATATTTTATAGGCAGAACTAAAAGGCACCTCAGGTAAACAATGGAGATGGATGGATTGGATACTAGTATACAATTATGGACGGACTGCCACGGTTAGGTGGTATAAAAAAACCACGGTTAGGTGGTATATAATACAATTATGGATGGACGGACTGCCTGCCGAGTGCCGACACAGAGGTAGCCACAGCCGTGAACTACCGCACTGTACACTGGTTGATAAAGAGATAGTAGTATACTCGTAACAACTAGTATGACGACGGTATAAAGAATGAAAAAAAAACCACGGTTAGGTGGTATATATTATAATACAATTATGGTTGGACGGACTGCCTGCCGAGTGCCAACACAGAGGTAGCCACAGCCGTGAACTACCGCACTGTACACTGGTTGATAAAGAGATAGTAGTATACTCGTAACAACTAGTATGACGACGGTATAAAGAATGAAAAAAAAACCACGGTTAGGTGGTATATATTATAATACAATTATGGTTGGACGGACTGCCTGCCGAGTGCCGACACAGAGGTAGCCACAGCCGTGAACTACCGCACTGTACACTGGTTGATAAAGAGATAGTAGTATACTCGTAACAACTAGTATGACGACGGTATAAAGAATGAAAAAAAAACCACGGTTAGGTGGTATATATTATAATACAATTATGGATGGACGGACTGCCTGCCGAGTGCCGACACAGAGGTAGCCACAGCCGTGAACTACCGCACTGTACACTGGTTGATAAAGAGATAGTAGTATACTCGTAACAACTAGTATGACGACGGTATAAAGAATGAAAAAAAAACCACGGTTAGGTGGTATATATTATAATACAATTATGGTTGGACGGACTGCCTGCCGAGTGCCGACACAGAGGTAGCCACAGCCGTGAACTACCGCACTGTACACTGGTTGATAAAGAGATAGTAGTATACTCGTAACAACTAGTATGACGACGGTATAAAGAATGAAAAAAAAACCACGGTTAGGTGGTATATAATACAATTATGGTTGGACGGACTGCCTGCCGAGTGCCGACACAGAGGTAGCCACAGCCGTGAACTACCGCACTGTACACTGGTTGATAA